>NC_083652.1:15282627-15325127 GCF_963576545.1 Limanda limanda
CTACAGATTTTTCATCTGTGACTCATGTCTTTCCTTCTCAGTGCTCCAGAGATCTCTCTGGGTCTTCCATTCACCGAGGCCGTCGATGTGTGGGGGGTCGGGTGCGTGCTAGCCTTCCTGTACCTGTCTCAAAACCTGTTCTCCATTGATTGCAAATTTCAAATGGTAATTTATCATCTAACCAAACATATTTTTATTTATTTGTCTTATTCATAGAGAATGTAAGTGGATGTGATTCTCATGATGTGTATTCTGTCTGCAGATGAAGGACATGGTGTCACTGCTGGGCCAGCCGCAGGACCACCTGCTCCGTGCTGGCAGGTACAGCGAGAAGTTCTTCATCGAAGAGGAGGGTGAAGACGGTCCATCATGGAGACTGATGGTATAGTAAACATGTTCTTCTATGTTTGAGAATTTTAATGGAGCATTTTTAAATCATACTGCTCTATTCTCATCTTTATTTATTTTTGTTCCTTCAGACTGCAGAAGAATTCACGGCTGTTCATAACGTAGAAACAGAGGAAGAGGAAAGTTTCGTCAAGCTGCCGAACTCCCTCAACGGCCTGATTCATGTGAGTACTCTCTCATGGGTTGAACAAGTAAAGACTGGATCTGTTCCAGTTATTAATCTGTCAATGGGGAGCTGGATCATCTGACCTGAAACCTGTTTTTAAATCCAGATCCATCCAAAGTTGGGGGCGGCTGAGATGGAAGACCGCGTGGCCTTTGTGTCTCTGTTGGAGGGGCAGCTGCATCTCAACGGGGATGAGAGGATCTCTCCTCGTCAAGCTCTGGAGCAGCCCTTCATCTCCATGAGCCACCTGAGGGACGATGTCCACAGCAGAGACTAGTAAGTGTCCACATGTCCTTTCACACTGGAACTAAACTCATCAGGTTGGATGGACCGATGATTTTAATTAATTGACAGTGACTGATTTACTAATTGATTGTCTTCCCTCATCCAGTCTGACCACCTCCCAAGAAGCAATGAGGGTCTGCCCCACTGAGGACAGCGTCCACTGGTCAACCTCAGACAGCGGCTACTCTGGCTCCATGGACCTAGTCTCCTGGGATTGTGTGGAGGCTCTAGACTCCACAAGTGCCACCAGTGAACGGTCCTGGTGTTCTGACATGACATTAGTGTCCCAAGACACCACCTACTCACCACCTTTCCATGACACCAGTGAGGAACTCTCCAAATGGTCTGACCTGATGAACAACCCCAGAGATACCTCGGTTTGGTCGTCCATCAGAGATGATGACACGAGGGAGGAAGTCTCCCCTGCTTATTCGGGCGGCGAGAGAAAGCTGCTGAGAAGAATCAGAACATTCTTCTCAAGCCTCACAAGCTGCTGCCGTCCGAAATTGGAGGACTGAATTATTTATTTCTTTATTTATTGGTGTTTTTCTATATAGATTGTACAAATATGTTTTTACTACTCTTTACTACTTTTTATACATTTAATGGTTTAAATACTTTTTTATACTGTGTAATATTTTTACTACATTTTATACATTTTATACATTTTATACATTTTATACATTTTACTACATTTATACATTTTATACATTTAATACATTTTACTACTTTTAATATTTATAATGATTTTTATTCCTTGAATAAGTGTTGTCTGTTACAGTGTGTAAATAAAATGCATTGATTGTATTTCAGTCCAGTGTCTCATCATTATACAAACACAGAGTCTCAGATCTCAGGATGCGTTCAGGAACATTCAGATCTGTCGTAGCATCGACCTCAGGATGGATGTTGATCACCTGGTGTGAGCTGTGACTTAGTGATGCTAAAACCTTTACCCTTCATCCCACCCACAGTTATTCTCTGGTGTTCTCTCACTCTTAGTCTCCAACAACTTATTGAATCTCAGCAGGTCGTCACACTGCAGCCATGAGGCAGAAGCAGATCTAAACCGTATTTGTCCATATTTAACAAAATGTTGAACCATGAAACCACGTGAAACCTAAATATGTGATGTCACATAACAATCCAAACACACACACACACACGCACAAGCGCACACACGCAGGACAGAAGGGTGTCACATACCATCACCACAGACAGGTCAGTGTATGACACAGCCAAGATGGACACCACAGCCAACAGGCAAGTTGTTACCCAACACACACACACACACTTACACAAACACACACACACACACACACACACACACACACACACACACACACACACACACACACACACACACACACACACACACACACACACACACACACACACACACACACACACACACACACACACACTTACACACACACACTCACAAAAAATGTATTTATTGCGAGCGAAGTGCAGACATCATGGGACCTGACGTGGGCCGGGGGATTTCATCTGATTGGCTGTCACATGCGCTCTGGTTGTCGTGACAACAGTTGTCCCTGCAGGACACTGGCAGCCTGGGCTCGGCATGGAACCGAGCTGTGACACTGATGAGCGACTTGGAAACTTTTTAAGGCTCCATGTGGATTTGACTCCCTGAAATTCATTTGCAGCAGTAGCTGTTTTTATTTTTTTCATTGTCTCTCCTTTTGGGATGCGACTGTATGAGCTCATGGCTCCGTCTGCTTACTGGACATTTAACAGGAGATGGACACAGTGGTTTAATCCTTTTAAACAAGCAGCACTGAAACATTTCATTAAAATATACACTGAGATAAACGGCGTCACTTTCATCTACACAACACACCATGAAAATCGAACTACATATTTCTTGCATTGATTCCAAAGCAGATATTAATGACTCAGTATCCATCCATTTTTTTTATTAAGGTACCTAATACTTTGGTTCTGCATTGTGAACTTTGTTTTGGGAGGTGAAAGAGAACAAACTGCCAACTGCTCGTGTCTGTACAGTAAATACAAAATACCAGTCAGCAGCTGGCTCGCCCAAAGTCGGAACACAAGGGGAAACAGTTGAAACAAATCCATCTTCCAGCATATCTGCTGTTTAATCAATTGTTCTTGACCAAAAACTAGCACGAGGCACAAATTCTCATTAAACCCCTGTTTCTTTCAATGTCACACGTACACAGATTAAAGAAATAAGATACAATGTGTTGACCAGGTGCTTGTGGGTGGATTTTGTTTCCCTCAGACACCAGCAGGCTGTTTCTCAGTGTCTGCTCTTTGTGCTACACTAAGCTTCCCGTCCCAACCTCCCCTGGCTTTATGCTTTCACGTTTAACGGGCTGACATGAAATTGGTATCGATCTCCTCAACTAACTCAGCAAGAAAACAATTCTAAGAATTTCCCGAAAATGTTGAGCTGTTCGTTGAAGCCAATTCAGTGAATCTCCTCTGCAGACTTTTTGTGAGTTGCAGAACTTGTTAACATGCAAGTTGCACAGGCAGATGTCAGACAAACGAATGGGCTGGTGCAGATGTTATAGTAGTGAAACAGACTCTTTGAAATGCACTTTGTGTCACACATGAGCAGGAAAATCAAACATCACAACGCACAATACAAACACACAGAAGTCACGAAAGGACAGAGTCGGTTGAATTTGGTGCAAAGGTCTCTGACTGAACGTGCACAGGCTGTTGTTGTTCAGACGTCTCTGTGAAGAATGGTGCGGATTTTCAACGTCTTATTTCACTGGAGTGTGTGTGTGTGTCTGTGTGTGTTGCCTTATTTCATTCCATTCCATTTTGCTGAAAATAGTCCCATTAAAAGGTGATTCTGCTGCCTCAGTGTGTGATTCTCCAGCTTAGATAATGAAGCCGCAGGAGACACACATACAGAGCAGAGTTAAATCATTTCACACACTTTGTTTCTCCCTCACTCCCACACACTCTCAGACACACACACACACACACAGACACACACACACACACACACACACACACACACACACACACACACACACACACACACACACAAAAAGGAGACACACAGTCTGCCGTTGGAGTTAAATCACTTGACCCCTGACCTCTCCCAGGACCAATGAGAACATCCCCGACACGCGGGTGCAGACCCGATGACAGCCTATAAATAGCAAGCAATTTAGCGGGAGAGGAAGGGGGCATCTCTAAGATTAATGACTCCTCTCTGCATGCATTTTACTACTTTTTGTTCTATCAGTCTTATCTCCTCTCTTCCCTCCCACCTGCTCCACTTGCAGTCTCACACGCTCTTTTTATGCGCTTGCAGCACTCTGCCTACTTCCCTCTCCTATTGTCTTCAACGGATTTTAGCTGCTCTGTATGTGTGTGTGTGTTGTCTAGTTGTAACTGCATGTACTATGATATTACGCAAATTTTGTCACGATTCTCCAGCTTTTATCTGTGCAGCATCTCTTCTACCTCCAAACTTGTGATGCAGAACGAATCAGTGTTTCTAGAACTTGATCTGCTCACACACTGTTTGCTGAGCGCTCGGCCTGTCGGGCAGTCGCACCTCAATAACTGTTGATGATGAGCTGCTCAGCTGAAGCAGCTCAGTCAGTGCTTCACTCAGGCTACATCCACACTCATGTATTTGTTTAAAATGATCTCTGTTCAGACGAGTGTGCGCTGTGAGTGTCTGCCTATTGTCTCTGGGTGTAAACAGTCCCTGATTAGACCATTGGAATGAAAACCACTCAGCAGAATGAAAACCCTGCGGCTCTGTTGCCTCGAGGACCTGATTTGTCGGTGGCCCGGCCTGCAGAGCCCCGGCTGCTCGTTAAACGCATTCCTGAACCCATCTGCAAGCTAGAAGCATGTGGTTGAATGGGAGAAGCTAAAATCATGAATTGGTCCGGTTCTCAAAGAGTCAGTTCAGAAAAAGTATTTTAGCATTTTGTGTTATCTAGTAAAATCCATTGAAGGTTTACTATAGATAGATTTTATTAACTACTTCATGTTCCACGACAAAAACAACAGACAAGAAGGTGAAGGGGATTTCTGACAGTGTTTTTCTGTACATTTTGGCTTGTGCATCATATCTATGCGAATGTTAGCATGTGTACACAAATCCACCTGTGTGTGTTTGTTTGTGTGTGTGTGTGTGTGTGTGTGTGTGTGTGTGTGTGTGTGTGTGTGTGTGTGTTTGTGTTTGTGCACGGTGGTGTGTTGTCTGAGTGTTTGTGGCTCCCTGCACCCGCCCTCCGGCCATGGCTTTATTAAACATTTCATTCACGTCAAACATAATTTGCACTGTCAGATCAAATCAACACACAGGCACACAAACACACACTCAGACCCACCCACCCATACACACACACACATTTGGAGTTTAATTAGTCTCCAGAACTCACACATAACAACAATGCGTGGACATACAAGTGCACCAGACGTTATCTTTATCCTAGCAACAGCATTTTTTTGCTCCGCGAGCACAAACGCTGTCCTTCGAGGACGGAGCTGTGATGAGCGCGTTGTCATTATGAGCAGAGAGCATTTCCTGGCCTCTCTCCAGCTGACCAATCAAAAGAGCTGAGACATCAGCCGCCGTCCCCGCCTCCGAACTCTCAAAAGTCAACCTGACGAGCGAGCAAGTGTTGAGCAGTCGTGTACGTTCGGTGAAATAAAGGGTTCATCACAGCCGGTGGCTCGAGGGAATGTTTTGTGCACTCGAAGCAGAACGGGACTCTGATGAAAATGGATTCCTGCTCACGGACACTGTTTTGTTCACTCGTAACAAACACACACTTCTACTGTTCGCGAGTTTTGAGACAAATTAAACACGAAAAACTACAACGCAGGCCGGCTGCACACAATTTATATCACAAGTAGGACAGAGATGAGTGTTTGGTTGAGAAGTGCAGCGTGAATATGATTCATAATCGTGTGTGAATGAAGGAAGTGGAAGAAAGAGAGACAGAAAAGTGATGGATGGGAGGGGCAGAGGTTAAGTACACTGTTAGAGAGCATCTCAAACATTAGCAGTGAATCATATCCCAACAGGAAAAGAGGACAGGAAAGAGTCACTAGTAGAAAGAGAGAAGGACTAGTGGGGGAGCAGGAGAAAAACCATTAGATGAACATGGCTTGTTTGGTGCTGAGCATTAATGACTCAGCCCTTTTCCTCTTTTAACATTAATAAGGTATTGATCCTTGAGCTTTCACATATGTCCATTTACTGTCCGACTAAAATTGTGCGCTCAAGGCTTCTCAGAGCTGCTGGAGTCAGTGGTTTTAGATCAACAACCAGCACTCATCAGCACATATCTCCACCCAGGCGGAACAATCCTACACAGTTCTTATAATACAGAGAAATACAAAAGACAACAGGAAGTGGTCTGTAAACCTAAACTACTTATTTCTTACAAAACATAAAACACACATAGATATCAGTCATCTAAATATGCCAATGTTTTCCACCAAGATCCATCCATTAGTGATATATTGATTGATTGATGCAATGTTAAAGAATATGAATATTTCCAATAGGTTCTCTGTTGGCCATTGTCCCATCGATCCAAACCAACCAACCAACCAAGCATCGAAAAACAATATAATCCATTCCCTATATTGGATTTAGCTAATGCTCATTCTGTAACTGCTTGTTTCACGGATATATTGATATGACTTTCATGGTCAGTTCTCATGTCAATGTTTTTAACAAGAACATTAATAACAATTATATCCATCTGCAAACTTGTCAGTTAAATATCTCTGGATTCACACACTCGCAGTGGCACAGAAATGGAAAACAGTGATTAGAATAAGCAGCATTATATTAAAGTTTCTTTCTAATTATTTAAAAAACTGTCAGAAATAAATGGTCTTTATTTAAATAGCGCTTTTCTAATTTTGACGATTTTTTTTGCCATTCATCCATTAACACACCCATTAACACAGTTCATCTATGGGCAGCACTTTAGTTTTGTGGTTCAGTATCAGAATCACATGAGCATGAGTGACCTCCATCCCAAAATATACACATTTTTATATTGTCCATGTATTGAGTTACATAGAAAATCCTCAACTGGTTGGAACATGTCAAACTTAAGCCATAAATGATTCAACTCCACAAGCAAGTCTGCTAAAAACTGGGGAGAACGCAAAGTGCTGAAGTGGCAGGAAGCCCTAATGATGACACTGGTGGCAAGTGGATGTGTGTGTGTCTGTGTGTGTGTGTGTGTGTGTGTGTGTGTGTGTGTGTGTGTGTGTGTGTGTGTGTGTGTGTGTGTGTGTGTGTGTGTGTGTGTGTGAGAGACAGAGAGAGAGAGAAAATGGAAAAAATTCCTGCTACAAATAGCCAATTGCCAGAGCTTTCATCATTGAGATGGAGTAGAGCAAAGACTTGAGAATCTGAAATCTCAGCATCTGTCACTTTTCAAAGCTCCTGTCTCATTGTGCACGTACGTGCTCCTCAGACGGTCCCACGTCCCCCCCCCCGTCACCAAGTCGTTCATCCCACTCCGGTGGATTCATGGGCTTTGAAGTTGGAATATGGATAAAAAACAAACGTGGTCGCTGTAAACAAATTGTGTTGGATTTATGTGTGTTTAGAGCGTTTACACAACACCTTGACACCTCGGCCCAATATTTGCACGGTAAGAAAGAGGAAAGAAAAAGGATCAGGTGTGACAGGCATATGAATAATATGAAGCTCATTTTTAGCTGATAATAATAATTTAGTCGAAGACAACATTTTCCGAGTTCAAACTTGGGATGAAAATGACAAATTTATTCAGATTTCTAAATTCCTAGAAGGCAGAGAACTACAGACAGGAAAAGACGGATGGTTTCATTCAGTTTGTGGTCTTTTTAAAACTGTGCATGGGCGGAGGGAGAGTGATGTTGGGATAGTACAAGAGGCTTTAATGGGGGAAAAAAGAGATTTAACACAAAGTCACTGATCTCCAACCTGAGGCTACGACGCATTGAAATAAACGGATGATGTTCTGTTTGTGCCTGTTGTCAATCTGTGCGTCAGGTGTGTACGAAGAGGTTAATTTTCCACTCCAGTAACGAGCTTAGCCGATGACAGAACATCTCCCGGGGATTTTCTCGCCCCCTCGGCCCCCAACCCGCTCCAGGCTTTGTTTAATATTCAGCATTAGAGACAAGTGCTGTGATTAAAAGGAAGTTAGGGTGGATTTGATTAAAGGGGACATGGAGTGGACCTGACTCAAGGGTTTATTTTTCTTCCCCCCCTTTAACTGATTAATTGGGATATCTCTCATCCCACTCCCGAGGCCACGGCAGAATGCAGCGTCAGAGGGTTTGTCTCTTTTTTCTTTTCTCGTCTTAAAAACCACAGCCCGCAGGAGTGAGCTTTTCTGAACCAGTTAAGTGTGGCTTAGATGCAATGTCGTGCAGATGAAAGACAATCGATAGTGGGATGAGGGCGGTGGGAGTGGGAGAGATCCAGATTCACTGAGTGAGGGAGAAGTTCTTGAAAGTACAGTAGAATAATAAACCATCATGAGAACAGCCACTGTGATCGCAGCAACGATTCAGGAGCAAGTTCAAACTAGAGTTCAGGTAAACGTGGCGCCGTGGAAAACAAGGAAATCTAAATTCGTCTTCATAATTTCAGTGTATAAGTGAAAGCAGCACACACTGGGTTAACCTAATCCGAAAATGCTGTTTACTATTGTCTTAATTGGATTAATATTGGAATTATGAAACCCTTGGGTGCGCCATGACTGTCAGACACTGTTAAATGTGGGAGCGCGCAGCGTAAGACACTGAGTAAATAAGCGCTGGAAGTCTTGTGTAAATAGTCGTTTTTCAGAGCCAGAGATGGAACCCAAGACGACCAATTAGAAGAAAACACTAGAGAGAGCAAGGGAGCAGGAAATAAGACAGTCGGACAGATAGAGAGGGGGCTAAATGTTGGTTCCCTAATTGGTCTGAAGTATAGGGAGATGTGTGGCTGCATGTGAGCTACTGTAAAGCCAAGTAATTAGGTCTGAGAGAGCCCCTCATTATAAAAGGCTCGAGCAGATGTTGTTAATTAAAAGCTGCGATCTCCGGGAAAGTGCTACGGAACAGTATAATGCCACCGAAACGCCGGCTCTCACCACACGGCAGGAACGGGCCACACTGTAAATGGACACGTTAGTCTGGTGACATTTCTGTTCCTAATCACAAGAGCCTTCCTGCTCCTTCAGGAGATCAGTTATATTTCTCACATTGTGCTGAGGAGGAACTGCAGGATTTAAAAAGTTTAAACCGACTGAATTCTGTTTACTTTTCAGGGTATGTGTGAATGGACCAGTGTCGTCGTGGTGATAATGTGACATGTGACCTCCCAATTTCCAGAAATTAAGCCAAAATATCTCAGAAATGACTCGCTAACATATCCTGGGACTTTTTACATCATCAAAAATCTCATTAAAACCAAACTTACCAGACAAAACACTTACATTAGTGTGATAAGAACTTCCTAAAATAACAGAAACCATTTAAAATATTTAAACTATGACTCTTTAGCTGCACATATTGATAAAATGTATATATAGGAGGGATATTTATAATCTGCTGTCCCCATCCACTGGATACTAACTTCTGTTATTATGGTACAACGTGTCAGTGACTCTTCACATTTTTCCTGCAGCGATGCCACCGACACACATCCCTGAGTGTTTATCGTACTTGGCAGATACTGAGCTCCTGGTCTCCAAATTGCTACAGCAGCTCTTACCATATATAGACACACACACTGTATTTTGGCCCAAATCCCCTGGAGCATTGCGAAACCCACTGCTGTAGGTTTTTACTGACTTTGCTTTACACGTGACTGGCAGGGACAAGTTATGCTGATTTTCTTATCTTGTTACGAATATTGCACCAATATGTTATATATGAATCGAGAGGGTAAAGGAGGAAGTTCTTCTTCTACAGCTTCAAACTGTGATGCTGTCAATGACATTCTGATTGGTTAGGGGAAAAAAAGCAGATTCGGACAAAAAAAAAGAATTTATAAAAACTAAAAACACAAAACAGGGAGCAGGTCAAATAGGAAACAAAAGGCAAAACTCAAACTGTCCAAGAAAACACAACCTGAGAACAAGTGAGACAAAACGGACAAAGACTAATCAGACAACTGGACAAAGACAGAAATGAGGACTCGACTTAAATAGAAACTGAAATGATGACAAAGTGGAGACAGGTGGAGCAGGACGAACAGGTGAAACACATCAAGGCAACAAAACTGGAGGGAAACACACAAAGGCTGAAACACGATGGACATCAGAATTTCAAAATAAAGCAGGAAACAAAAAATGAACACAAATCTGAAAATAAGGAATCACAGGTGAAAGAGTCCAACAAACCAAAAACTCATTATCCACGAGTTAGAGCCGAGAGTCATGACAGGTTTAGTGGTGAGTAGATAATTAGTGAATTTAGATTTTTGCTTCACTTGAGTTATTGTTATTTTAATAATTCTAATGCTCATTTTTGTCTCATTTATGTAAAAAAACGGCCTCGTTTAAAAGTCTACTTGTCTTCATTAGCTCTCCTTGTCACTGTGTGTGTG
Source organism: Limanda limanda (assembly GCF_963576545.1). Classification (NCBI taxonomy): domain Eukaryota; kingdom Metazoa; phylum Chordata; class Actinopteri; order Pleuronectiformes; family Pleuronectidae; genus Limanda; species Limanda limanda. The sequence continues at coordinate 15,293,082 of NC_083652.1, forward strand.
TGTGTATGTGTGTGTGTGTGTGTGTGTATGTGTGTGTGTGTGTGTTTGTATGTTCACAGAAGCCCATGTTGTGTGTATACATTAAGTATAACAGCCCCATAGTTGTGTCCCGTGCCATAAGGAAACATTTCGCTGTTTTGCCGCTTGTGATTTCAGCTTCTGCATCGATCTTAAATTCATGAGTATACAACATAGGTTGTAATGGGAACACACACTCTGGTAAACACACACGTTTACATTAGAGCCGTGGCTCTGAGCCGCCACACACATCCTGCAGCATCATGGGAGAAGGTGATGCAATGCCAGCAGGTTGTAGAGTGACTGCAGACTTTTGGGAGCGGTGTGTGTGTGTGTGTGTGGGTGTGTGTAACTACAGCTGTGATACACTGAAACATGTATGATTTACTGTGGACAAGCAACATGTGGCGCTGCTGCTGCTGCTCAATAATGTATCGACATGTGGAGACCTTAGGTTTCCAGGTTAAGACAAGGCCACGTGTAAATAGTTAACCAGATTTTATGCAGCGGCTGCACTAAAGTGATTCGGTGAAAACATGTAGAAAGGTAAAGGGGGATTCCGAATGAGAGTAAACGGAATGAAGGAAGGAAAGAAGGAAGGATGAGATACAGGAAGCATAAAAGAGGAAAATGAGCGGAACATAATTCATCGGTAAAGGACTGTAAATGGGCATGTGTGATGGATGTTATAAAGAAGATATAAAGAACGGTAAAGGGGGAACCTGCAGTGAAATTTATGTTTTACAGTAACTGCACAGGGAGGAAGGAGCAGTGGTTCACACACACACACACACACACCCACACCCACACACACACACACACACACACACACACACACACACACACACACAGTTCTAGGTCGAGTGCCCTTAGTAATGTATCAACCACGAGTTCACAAGGGACTATTAGAGGTGAAGAGGGAACATGTGTTGGAGCTCAGTGACTGATCTGTGTGTGTGTGTGTGTGTGTGTGTGTGTGTGTGTGTGTGTGTGTGTGTGTGTGTGTGCGTGTATGTGTGTGTGTGTGTGTGTGTGTGTGTGTGTGTGTGTTGATTCCGAATACAGGCCACAAGGGTGTGTTTAATACAGGATGAGTAGAAGGTTATGTCAACATTCGGTCTATTGATTTCTACTCAGAGTCACTCTCTTCCTAAACCCTTTTCACTTACATCCTTCTTCAGTTTCCTCTCCTCTCCTCTCCTCTCCCTTCCTCTCCTCTCCTCTCCTCCTACCATGAACACTACAACTTTTACTTTTATTTTTGCAGCTAAGCAAAATCAACAGTTAATCAATTTACCCTCCGTCCATCCGTCCATCTATCATCTTTACTTATCCTGCACAGGCTGTTGGGGGACAACTGACACCTTCATGAGTTTGTTGTGCACAACATTTAATCATTCTCAAATAAATACGACATCCTGTTATCTCTCCCACTTAAAATCAAGTTTGATTATTCAATTAACAGTCATTAGTCGTATCCATGTCTTGCAGGTGTATGAGTGTGTACGAGTGTTAACCAAAGAATGAGATTAAATGTGTGTGTGTACTTGCACTGGTAGTTTTGCGGGGACATTTTGGCCGGTCCTCACCTTTTCAGAAAACCATTAAAGGATAAAGACTTTTTTTTATGGTTAGGCTTTAGGTTGTGATGGTTAAGGTTAGGGTGAAGGGCTGGGGAATGCATTACGCTAACAAGGGTCCTCACTAAGATAGAAATGCAACCTTGTGTAAGTGTATGTGTGTGTGTCTAAGTGTGTGTGTGTGTGTGTGTGTGTGTGTGTTTGTGTGTGTGTGTGTGTGTCATGCGTGCACACTCACTTCACAAATTACCGCAGCAGAATAACACCATGATATGTGTTGACACATTTTGTCGATGATTAAAGTTAATTAGGAGGCCATGATGAGAAATCCACTCAAAAGGAGCCAATCCAATAAATTGAAACTGTTCACTCATAAATGTAATGCTATAAAGAGTAAATTAAATCATACAGGGTATATCTTTACTGTGCACTCTAAATGTTTCCTAATGGAAATGACATAAATGGAAGAGGTTAATCAAAGATTTGATTGATGCAGTCATCCTCGTATGATTCTAAATATTCCACTGACTGGTCACATTAACAGTGTCGACATCAGAGTGTCCTCGAGGGTGGTAACCATGTTTGTTTTTTCAGTTTAGCATCCGCCGTGTGTTGGCAACGTCGTCAACACATCCGTCCCCCCCCCCCTGTGAATCCTCCAGATCACCTCCTGCTGTGTTCTCACATGAACAGACATTATCTGGGATCTTTACCAGGGAGCCGGCAGGAGAAACTCTGCAGAACGTCCATCGCAACAGACATTTGAGTTCTCACACAAAGCTCCTCCGACTATTGTCAGGTGATTCTCCGGAGTTCAGTGCATGTTTGAAAGCAGCTTTTGTAACAAATAAATGTGGAAGAGGACAAATTGGATAATCATGACTCAGAGAATTCGACTATAGGGGGAAAGCGTGTTGGGTTTTCTCCGTGTTTTGCTAAATGACCAACAAATATAAAGAAGCCTTTCTATTTTCTATGATGACATCAAATTAAAGGTTGGATCTGATGATATATGGATTGGATATACAATAATGTAATTATTATTCAATTTTCCTTTATGTATACATTTATTTAATTAAGCGACCAAATAAAGGAATGTAAACACAAAATCTCAAATATTGAATGAAAAGGAGCAGAAAGAAGAACGATCCTCTATAATCTGACCCTCTTACACAAGACATTAATAAACAAAGCAAATACTTGAATAATAAAACAAAGTAGACGATTTGGGAAAAGTGAAAGCTCAAAGAGATGAGAGGCTTTGTCTGTTGAAGCGACTCATTCCCTCCATGTAGCAGCTATGAGCTCTCGCAGATGTAGAATGCACAGTGGCCGAGCTGGATGTTCATCAATCAGTCATTACCACTTCCATTCTCAGACATTAATATAATTACCATAAACAAATGAGACCATCAGCGACACAATAAGCAGTGTTGGAGTTGCTTTGTGCCTCGAATTAGATGAAGTGGCTTGTTCGTCCATCCGTGCAGAGATAATCTTTCAATGAAGCGAGAGAGAAAAACAAATGCGCACAGTGGTTTCAGGGGAAAGGGGGGGGGGGGGGGGCTGCAGACGTCAGAATTTCTATTAAAAAAACAAACATTGTGTAGAGTAAATCGTATTAGAGAAATCTGAGCTTCCTGCACATTGTCGTTAGGCGCTTTATCAGGAGTGGCATGGAGCCCACAGTTCTTTGGGCCGGCTGTGCCTCAGGTGGTCAAGAGGGTCGTCCACTAACCAGAGGGGTCGTTGGTTTCAATCTCTGGGTCCTCCGGCATTCTGAAGTGTCCTCGGGCAAGATATGAATCCCCAAATTAACTACATGATATTACTTCTGCTGATTTTCCACATTCATGCTGCCAATCTGCTGCTCCACCACATCCCAAAGGAATCAGATCAGGTGACCGAGGCCCCTGAAGTTCACTGGACTCATGGGAATGTTCATAAAACCAGTGTGAGATGACTTTTTGCTTTGTGATGCTGACGTTATCATGTTGTAAATAGATAGAAAAAAGGAGTATATTGTGGCTTTAAGGGGCCCAAAGTGTATCAAGCAAACATCCCCACACCACGTTGTTACGGAGCCACGATGCAAAAGCCAAATTCTAAGCCTGCTGTCTGTATGTCATCACAGAAACCTGCGATTCATGAGACCAGTCTATGTTTTTAACTTGAACTCTCCAGTTTCGTTGAGCCTGTGTCCATTGCAGCCTCACATTTCACCTCTTCTGCCATTGTTACTCATCCATCTCCAAGTCCAATGTAACCACAAGGAGCTGCTACCTGGGTTACTGCAGCTTTTCTGTCAGCTTCAACGAGTCTGATCGTTCTTCTCTGACCATCCACAAGGTCTTTCTATCCATAAAATAGTTTTTTTTGCTTTTTCCCATTCAAATTATTAAACTTAAGAGATTGTTTTGCAATGGGCAAGGTTTCTGGAAGGTGGTGACCGTGGTGTACCCAGCATCCAGCACAAAGTCAGCCGGGGTTGGTGCGTTCCGCCCCCACGACCCTTTGAGGATAAGCGGTATAGATATTAATGGATGGATGGATGGATCATTGTGCATGAAAATCCCAGAAGATCAGCAATTTCAAAAATGCTCAAATCGGCCCATCTGGTAACAACAATAACGCCCCGGTCAAAGTCAAAGAGATCATAGAGTTCCCCCCGTCCTGTTGTCTGATGTGCACATTAACCGGAGCTCCTGAACTGTATATCTGCATGATTTAAAAGCCCTGCACCGCTTCCACGTGATTGGCTGATTGGATAATTGCATGAATAAGCAGATGCCGTGCCGAATCCACGGGGGAGCCGTACATTGGCATTCAGAACATCCACTTTGTCTATCTTGTCTCATTTCACCGTGTGCGCACGCATCGTGAGCTCTAAAAAAGACGATTACTCCGAGGTGCGATGAGAGATCTTGTCTCAGAGGGAACCAGGGAGTAATAATGGAAGTGGAAGACGCACACAAAGCACCACATTACAGCTCATCAGTGATTTATGTTGGGATTCAATGCAAATGTCCTCAAACAATAGAAAACGGGGGGGGAAAGGGTAATTCGAAAAAAAGCCATTTTCACTAAGGGACATTTTATAGTCAGCCAACAATGTAGAGAAAATCTATGTGTGTGTGTGTGTGTGTGTGTGTGTGTGTGTGTGTGTGTGTGTGTGTGTGTGTTTCACCCTAAAGTCTCAGATAGAAGCTGATGGACACGATAGCGGGAGCGATGGGAGATGGAGGGCGGAGGCATCAGGGTGTGAATGCTAATCGTCTCCTCGCTACGACATCAACAGCATCTCTGCGTCTCATCTCTTAACCTTGCCTGACTCCCTCCCTCCCTCCTCCTCCTCTGCCTCCTCTCCTTCCTCCCTCTCCGCTCTTGCTTTTCCCACCAACTTCTCACCCCCTTCATCTCTCCTAACTCCTCAACTTACCCAGTTCCCTCCCCCCATCCCCACTGTGTCCTTTTTCGTCGCCTATCTCTCCTTATCCACTTCATTTCCTCTCTCTCATCCCCACGCTTCTCCCATCTTTCTTTATCTCCCTCCGAAAAACAAACACATTAGGGGAGATGGGAGAGGGGAGCACGTCATCTTTAAGTCCTACAACCCCCGCTGTGGCGCAGCAGGGCACTTGCACAGCAAAATATTTGTGTGTATACGCGTGTGTGCATTTTGGTTTTAACCCATGATTAAGCAATGTGCAATGTTTATTCGTGCCCAAAAACGCAGAAGGTACAAATCCAAGTGCACGGGCTGTATGCATTTCTGTATGTGGCTATGTGAATTTGTGTGTGTGTGAATGTGTGTGTGTGTGTGTGTGTGTGTGTGTGTGTGTGTGTGTGCCCTGAGAGGAGGCTGTACAGTCCTCTCCCATGCTGCAGGCATTGAGCGGAGAGTGGGGGAATGTGCTTGCCACTGCAGTAAATGAGAAAAAAAGAGGAGAGATGAGAAAAAAAAAAGAAGTGCTGTAAAAGTTGCTGAGGCATACAAAAGAAAGGAGAGAGACTGAAAGAGTCTCTTATCCTTAATTAGAGTTTCCGCCTCTTCCTCTTCTTTTAGAGAACTACGGAGCCACTCTTCTCTTTTTTCTCCTTTTCTACTGTCTTTCAAAAAGAAAAAAAAAAACGTAATCTTTTTCCTCCTATCAGATTTTTTCTTTAAATCGTTCCCACTCCAATTACACATGCACCGCCTTCTATTTTTCTCTCCATCCTTCATGTTCTCCCTGTCATCCACTGGAGGAGAGGACAGAGCATTTTAACTGCATTTTCAATTCAATTAGCTTCCTCTGCTTTTGTGTCTAAACAAACCTGAACTGATGGAGCAGTTTCTAAATTGAATCCCACGTTACCTGCGAGATCGTCCGTGTGCCGAGGATATTCTGTCCTCTCCAGCGTCGCAATGCAAAGCCGCACACACACACAAACACACGCACACACACACACACAGACACACACACACTTAAGCGCACACTCACTTAGGCACATGTGCCACGGCTCTGTCAGTGAATCTACAGCTCCTGCCTGTGGAGCGTGGCAGCTGATGGCTCATTATAGTGGAGATTTATAGGATCCTATGCTTCACAGATTAACCTTGAACGAATCAAGATTTCTCTTGATTTATTCTGGTATTCTCCATGCAGCGCTGCACCTGCTGTACATGCACACACACACACACGCAAAAATAGGCAGTTACTATATGAAACTGCACAAACAAAAGGAAAAACTCAACATGAATGCACACAGTCATGTACAGAACATTTAAAGAAGTAATTGTGTTCACTTGATAGATTTTCACGGTTAAGGATTTGCTTCAAACAGATGAACCACACATTTATACATCCTCACACTGTCCAGAAATGAAGTCAAAACATCCTGGATATGATTTTTGGAGCCAGAGTCGTTGCCGTAGCGATGAGGGAATGGCGCCTCAGTAGCATGGTCATTGCGTTGTATGGACTTGACCAATCACAAGTCAGTCTCAGCTGTCAATCATGACGTTTTACCACATTTTTATATCTTCAAATAACCGGACAACAAACTCACCAGGAAAATTATGCCAAATGAATAATTTGTATTTTAATCTTTCAACTAAATGAAGCTACTCCCATAAAAAAAGCAATTTTACAGTCTATGCCTCTCATAAAATTATTTCCATTTTTCTACTTTCTATCAAATCTATGTTAATTTATGTTACTGAATGTGTTTATGTTCTCTTTTTCTACTACTTATGTGCTGTTATTACTGAACTAAACTCTACAAAATCTATCCCGGGAATCCAGAAAATCTAAATTGTATCGTTATTTCCTAGAAAAATCTTATGTTACTCTGCCAGTGAATGCATCTTGGCGGGCAGATATTCCTGACCTTGACCCCGACTTCAGCTGGGATGGGGTCTGGGATACAGTTAAACAGTCATCCAGAAACCCTGACCACCAACAGATTCATCTAAATTTCATTCACAGAACATACATGACTCCTGGTAAACTGTACTGTATGAAAATTAAACACGCACAGCACGCGTCCATGGTGCAAAGGACATCATTGTACTGGGCTCGAACAGTGGAGGCTCTCAAGGGCTTTTTGGCGTGAGCTGAGGCCCGCCCACCCCCCCTCTGGTCCTGTTTTCTTTGGTTTATGTTCCCTGTTTATGTTTCACTGTATACTGCATATTGTGGACGGCATCTAACCATTTGATAGATCTAACTAGGTTACCGTTCAATGGCACTTTTCCTTTTGTATTTATGACATTTTATGTATTTTACTTAATTTTTGCTATATATTTATCTTCAGTTACATCTTTTTATTTTATTTTTATGTTTTCATTTAATTATTATCCGGCGTGTATGTGTGTATCTGTGTGTGTGAGTACATGGGTATGCTTCTGTTTGTATACGGTAATTACTTTATTTATGTGCTGTTGAATGATGATGATTGTTGTCCTTCAAATCCCAATAAAAATTTGATCAAAAAAAAACAAAAACTCTACAAAATCTAAGCTAATCTATGAGCTTCACATGAGAAATATCCACATTCAACGAGAAAAACAAGAAATACATGAAACTCAGATTAGATAGTGGACAGTTGGGAGGTTGAACCCCTGACTCTGCCTGGGTCAGTGTCACGGCTGCAGACTGTGGTCTCACCATCGAGTTCTGGTGCAAACTCCTGTGACTCTGACGCATCGGAGCGGCTGCTGTCAGGGCTCAATAACGAGCGTCTGTGTTTATCTGATATGGACAGACCCATGTTGAGCCCTGGTGTGTGTGTGTGTGTGTGTGTGCGCGTGTGTGTGTTTGTGTGTGTGTGTGTGTGTTTGACAGGTGCAACCCATCTAATCCCAATTTTTGGACACCACGTGGATAGGTTTCTATTAATCACCATGACAACCATGAGAGACAGGGATGAAGATGGTGGGACGAGGCCGTAGTGACAGACGTGTTTTCTGTGACCAAAAAATCAAAGAGTGACACATTTTTACTCTCTGTCTGTAATTTATTTGCCCACTGATTGCCATTTAAAAGACACTCTGCAGCACTTAGCCCATGTTTGTGTAACCTTACGAGTAGCTGAGCGTACTTAATGAACACCTTTTAGATAAATGTACAATCATTCTAATGGACTAATGGTGCGTGTGAGGAACGAGAGAAAAAAGGGGCCGGGCTGAAGGGAGGGTGAGAAGAGGAGGAACAAGAGACAGAAAGGAGACAGTTAATAACACGTCAAGTGTAATACACCTGTTAGTGTTCACGGCCTCGGTCTGAAATCTCATATTTTAGAGTCAGCAATTGAACTCGTCCCCACACTTCAATTCATCAGCGACGTGTGACTCACTCTTCCTCTGTTTCTCTGCGAGTGGTTTCATTAACTCCCTATTTTCACTGTGCAGGATGTGTCACCATACTGCAGACTGAGTGCTTATTGAGTGGACCTGCCAGGCTCGCCCTCGCCGCCCAAATTACTCACAGTGAACTATTCTGGACCATTATGCAGAATAAGCTCAACTGTCGACAGCTACAGTAAACTGATTTCATTTTCAAACCAAACTGTCATTCCCTCTATTCTACCTCGGGCAGAGTGAGACATAGAGTAAATGGATAGACACACACACACACACACAACACACACAGAAACACACGCACACACACACACAAGATGATTCATAACTGCAAATTCTACATCTGGTTAAAAATGCTGCTTGTGCACAGCTGAAGGAGGAGCTTTCATCTGGACAGGTCTACCTTCCTGCAGATCAGTTTACATGGGAAACAGATCATCAGTCTCCTAAACAATAAATGTACAATGAACCGAGGTTGTACTCCAGTTTGATGTTTAAAATAAAAGCAGGGGAGTCAGGGTATCAGAGGAATCCGACTGTTCAGCGCCTCAATTTGAAAATGGCTCCACTTGTATTCATCCAGCCGAACACGAGCAGGCCATCGTCCTCCGCACTGATCTGCTGTAGAACACCTGATCTGAATCTAATTGAATTATATCCGGTTTTATCAGATGACAGATGGTGATAGTCGGCCATGTAACGCTCGAGAGGTTGGTGCGTCTCCCCCCCCCCCCCCCCCCCACTGTGCAGGTGCCCCACATACCTGGAGGAGTGATGAGGGCTGCATCTTCAATTACACTCTTTATATTCACTATATATCGCCCCAGATTTATACGTGTGAAGTTTACGATGTGTGCACATAGGGACCTGGATCCTTTGCATAAGGGAACAAAAAGAGTTGTGTCCATAGTATGATGCATATAGCTCTGTGCTAAAAATCCCAGAATGCAATGCAGTGATATTTTATAAAGAGAAGAACGGATTTATCATGATAATGTCAAGAAGAACAAGAAGAGTCAAGAGGAATTCCTGCATTTTCTGCGTGTATTTATTGCAATGATGGGATATAACAAATTACATTTATTTCCTTATAGTACCTCCGAATATTTTTTATGTATCTCTACTTTTCACTTTTACTCCACTACATCAGCAAACATCTGTACTTTCTACTCCACAACATTTTTACAAGGCCTTACATTACATTTGTTTGTTTATTTTGTAATTGCTTACTTTTAAAAGTTATCAACAACTTTCCAATCATCCAATCAGAGTGGACAGGTAACATTAAACCCCGCCTCCTTCAACGAGAGAACTGCTCATTGGTGGAGAAACGCTGCAGAGACCTGACACCATAATGATGTAGTAGACTGTTGCCTTAGGGAATAGGACCTACTTACTTTTACTCAAGATCTAATATGGTACACACCCTTACTGGTGTATATTTTTGTCTATTTAATTGTACATTACTTTGAAAAAAAGTTAAAATATAATGAGTACTACCTCAAGCACTGCTAATTTGTATAATTACAATAGCATATATATATGTGTATATATAGGAAGGTTTTTGTATCCTTATAATAATTGGATGTATTATATTCTCGCTGGTTGCTGCTGTGCTTGTCCTTTCTATCTTTGGAGCAGGAACTGGTGTCTGTCATTCAGCCGGTGACCCGGCAGAATTGGCAGCTCCCGGTATCTTCCCATTAAGCAGATGCTGTACGTCTCATTACTGATGGATGTCTATGAATGTAGACAATAGTGCGAGCAGCAGAAGAAGACACAGGTACGAGTTCACGTCGTCGCCATGGAGAATCAATCTCATGAGTCACTACATCACTTTGATGCGTGGTCATTTGAGGTGAGGCTGCCTTGGGAAGACCCATCTTTCTCCCTTAGTCTCTCACACACACACAAATCTGTCAAATCCCTGCGGTGGCGGCCGGCTCGGGGGTGCAAAGACAGTGACATACTGCTGACAGCAACAGGATGATAAATTTGTCACCACAGATGTAAAGTAATACCCCACACTGCCACACCAGCCGTCCACCCGGCGAAACAAGTCTCTGGAGTTTATGATGACGGTCCTCTGCAGATGACTTTTAGCGACAAGAGTGAACAACCTGACAAGCTGAAGACAGGCTTTGTCCTGTAACTCGCTACATGTCGTTGCCCTCAAACTATGACAAAGATGATGGAGGATTGAGTGTCCCATACGTCCTGTCGCTGTGGGTATCGAGCCACCGAGGGGGGGTGTGATGAACTGTCCGGGTAACTTATGTATTCGGCTAAAATTGTCAGGTCATGTGTGACCCCATGAGTTTTTAGTGTTAGTGTATCATTGCAGTTATGAATCACTGTTTGCAGCTTGGTGTTGTTTTTCAATTTTAAGTGACGCTTGGGGATTACGAAAATATGACTTAAGGATTAATGTAAATGCTGATAAACTTTTAAGGATGGTTCTTCTTGATGAGCGCTGCTTTTATTCATAATAAAAAAATCTGTATAAGCAAAGACATCAGAATGTCAATTATTCTTTCTTGGTTTCTTCAAGGACCGATTTTAGGGCCACTAAATTGTCTTCTATGTGTTTTAAATAAAGAGACACGAAAAGCATTCATATACAACAACCATTTAAAAATCAAATATTTACCCAATATAATTTCTTTTAAGTTACTAGCCTTTCTCAGCTCTCAGCATTTCCTGAGCGTCTGAGCCTCTTGTGTTTTTCTACAGCTTTACACCAAAAAATATTTTGAGAATATTTATCTTAGTTTAAGCACAATTCACAGATTGGACTCTGTGGAATACAAAGAATCCCATTTGACAAGTGAAACATATTCATCCCTTTGTTTTTGCCCGAATGGAAAATATCCTTAAACAGTAGCTACGATAATAATCTTTTCCACTAAAAGAAATGAAAGGGAAGACAATGCCATTTCTTTTTAACCTCCAAGGTTTTGGTTTCTTGCATCACTTCTCAAGGCTTCAGTAAATCATTGATGATCCCTCTATCAATATTTATTGATCATCAAGACGCTACGTCTCGGCTCCCATGAGAAGGCTTATAAAAGTTTAATCCAACAATCAAAACTGTTCAGTGTCTCATCTTCTCTTAGATAGAAAGAGGAGGGAAGTGTCCCATTATTTTTCCAGTGAAGCAAACACACAACTTACCCTCAAAACACACACACACACACACAGTTGTTCACACACACACACACAAATTAAATCACAAAAATCGGATTTGCGCAAAATACATTATTCATATTAATTGTAAACTGCATTTTAACACACAGCAGCTTCTCATTAAAGTCAGCATAAGGTTCTGCAAAGTTAAAGATATAATATATAACAATTCTTCATTAAAAGACATCAAAAACAACAGCTTCACGACATCATCAAACTAGGGTCTTTAGTTATTGATTTGATAGATAAGCCACTAGAGGCCAAAGCTACATATTGTACATTAAACTAAACACTAAGTTGTAGTTTCAGATTAATCTTTGACCGAGATGGACCCAGGTAACGTTTGCAAAGAGTTCATAAAACACCTATTGCTTATGTGTGCTTTATATTTCAAATTGACGTGTTTGTGAAAAGTCAACAGACTCTAGAATGAAGAAGCCCATGAAGTGTTCTCAAGGTGATTCATTAGCCCCTGACCCAGCGTGCAGGGTAATCTGCATCATGCTTAGCTCGGCCTCTGCGGGGGGGGGTGGGGGTGGGGGGGGGGTCCGGCGGTGAACGCAGGAAACACGACCGCACAGAACACATCTCCGGTTGCATTTCGGTTTGAATTTGCATATGCCCTTGAGACTGCCTCCACACCCTGTTAATATTCTCCTCGCCATTAAGAGCGTTATTGCATCCACAAAGTCTCTGCCCCCCCGCCCCGTCCTCTCCGCCCCCCCCACTCCTTGTTTGAATAAGTGTTGCTGGTAACAACTCCCTGTTCTGCATGAACTAGCTCTTTTCCTCCTCGGAGACCAATCGCTGGTGTTCAGGTGCGTGTGTGTCTGTTCGGTGTGTGCCTCCTCTCATCGTATACATGTTGTGTACACGTGAACAATTATTATTCCCATCTCTAATTACTGGTTTGTGCTGTTGTGGTGGCCTTGCTGGGGATCGTTCCCGACCTGATTAACTTCAAAAACAGTCGGCTACACTAAAACCTCGGGCAACTGTCAACGCCCGCACTTCCTTATTAGTCCAGCAGGGTTGGAAGTTTCTGACAGATGCAGACAGAGGAGGTAATAACGAGGGCAGAGGAGGACCCCGGCCTCCTTGGATATGAAGTCTCGCTCCTTCTGCGCCTCCTCACTCCTTCCGTCCTTCTTCCAGAACAGCTAAGCCAGCACTTTCACACTGCGACTCAGAAAGGAGGGCACCTGTTTACCTCCCAAACAAGTTCTCTCCTTCTTTTTACTCTCTCTCTCTTCCTCCACCAAGTTTGACCTCTGGGAACAAGTGGAACGAGACCAGAGTCTGGTCCTTACTTAGTAGAAAGTGCACTGCTGCACAATCCTCTAATTACTCCAACAGAGGTGCGCGGAGATGACAATGGACAGACGGAGGAGTGGGGGTGTGGAAGTTTGCTGTCAAAGCTTTTTGTGTTCTTTTAGGATTCCTAAAAAGTTACTAATGATTGTGTTGAGCTGCAGTGATCACCAGCGTATAAATAATGTCCCTGCAAATATCCTCACAGGTGGGAGGATGGGGCACGGGCCAGGGAAGAACATCTGCTTGGATGGGGTGGATACACTCTTCACTTTTTCATTCATTTCTCCTGAAATGTTCTTAATCTTGCTGTAAATATCAGACATATTTAGGGTTTTGTCCTTGAGTGCTGTTCTAGTTAAGTGTGTGTTTGTTTGAGAAGTTTTCATAGACAGAATAAAGCTGTTTTTTGTTTCTTTTGTTTCTTTGGTACACAACAAAACAACACAAACAGCTGCACATTGTTAGGGTGTGGGTGTTGATTTTAAATGCAACGAGCAATAAGAAAGAATTTTGGCCTCATTTTTATATACTTTAATATTGTCATCATTTCAAAATTTAGTAATTTCTTGTATTGGACAAAATGACGCAGCCTGTCTCTGTCTCCACGTGTACACCTTCTCTCAGGTGCATAAAAACCTGATTACACTTTCATTTTCAAACAGAGATGTTTGCACACACATACCAACACATTTTTAATAACCCTATTCAGATATAATGAGATCCCTCTCGTTTTTATATAACGGGCAAATGAAGTGATCCAAAACCAACTGGCCCTGATACTCTCTCGGATGTGTGTGTGTGTGTGTGTGTGTGTGTGTGTGTGTGTGTGTGTGTGTGTGTGTGTGTGTTTGTGTGTGTGTGTGTGTGTGCGCGTGTGTGTGTGTGTGTGTGTGTGTTTGTGTGTGTGTGTGTGCGTGTGTGTGTGTTTGTCTTTCCAAACAACAGATTACATTTGTCTCTTTATTGAATCGGCTCTAGGCTCCTGAATGGTGATGAAATCTATTCACATGAACTTCATTTCGAAATCTCCTCCTCGCCCTAATTGTGCTTCCTGTCGCTGTGGATTTGTCTGAGGCCCGAGCCCCTCGTCTCTTCCCCTCAGCCTCAGTGTGACACAGTGGTGACACCGGATGAGATGAGACAGACAGGGAGGCAGACGACGGGATGAAAGTCAGATGTGATGAGAGCTGATCGAGCAAACAACAAACTCAGTTACAGAACCAGCGCCTGGACGTCTGCAAAACAACGTTCAATGTGAAATATCGATATGAGCAACACTTTGACTTATTACGGTCGGACGTGCAATTTTAATAGTAGAAGATAAAAGCTCAACCTACTGGTCAGTATTTCGTCTGATTAATTCAATCCTCGTTTTACGTAGATGCATAAAAGCTGAGCTGAACACTATTAAAAGGCAATATTACATTTTTGATTGCGTAACAGATTAAAATATGCAATGTGAATTGTGCAGTTGTTTGTGTTTCTCTCTTCAGGTTTTTAAATGAAAAGCACTTAGATGACATTTCCCTTTATGGCCTCGGAGACGACTGGACACTTCAAACACTCCAATCCGTGTCAGGTGGCTTTCAACATGAAAAAGATGCGATGATTTATTTCACTTTTACATGAAACCACGTCAATTAAAGACACAAGTAAACACAAAACTGATCATTATTGGAGCTGTGAAGCTGTGGTTTCTCAGTTCTTCTTCAAATGTTCACAACCAGCGGGTCCCTGCCGGGTTCATCCGTTCCCTTTTCATCCCTTCGGAGATGTGCTGCTTGCCTTGTTGAGAGTATTTGCTGTAAATGTTTTATAACATTGATGATGTTTTCTTAATTCTTCCTTTCTGTATTTTGCGTATTTTGCATGTGTTTCCTTAAGATGCTTTGCCACAAGTATGAAAATAAAAGTCATGTTTTCCAGCTCTGCCAGATGGAAAGACACACACGCACACAGAGTCGGGGTTTCTGCACCAGTGAGTGTTTCACTGAGCAGAGACATGATGTGTGTGTAACATGTTTGTTCTGCAAAGCAGAACTAAAGTTGGGGCAGCGAGCGAATGTGTGTTATGTGTGTGTTTATCTCAGAGAGCGAGAGAAAGGCAGAGATTGACAAAGAGCGAGCGAGAACGAGTTTCTCTTCACATCACGCTGAACATTTAACACCTGTTTGGTTTTCTGTCCTCTGGTGTCCAGACCTTTGGAACGTCTTTCTCTTCCTCCTGCTTCTGTCTGTTTACTTCGCTCTTTGCCTTCATGTCGAGACACGACACAGCTCAGATCCTGAGGCAGAGCCCTCTCTCTCCTCCCTCATCCCTCCCAGGCCCACTGACGTCCGGCTGGAAATCCAGGGATGATCGGCCATTAGCTGTCGTTGCCTCAAGGTCCAGCAGGGTCCAATCTGAAGAGAGGAGGAATAATTCACTGAATCATTCCTTAAAACTACAACAGAAACAGTTTTCTCTCTTTATTCCATTCGTAGATAATGTTGTTTGATTGTCTGTGAGGTACAAAGGAAAATCAGGGCCATGTTGAAGAAAAAGGAAAGGCTGGATTATGATAATTTTGACGTAGAATTACATTCATAAAGATGTCATATATCATGAAAGGAGAATAAAGTCATAATTTTAAAAAAAGTCAAAATTTTATTTCCTTTAAATCCAACTGTGTTCCTGCCATCGACCTTTACCAAACATTTCCTCCTCCACAGAAGAAGAAAAACCCTGTGGTTCTTTCTTCAGAATAGACACAGTTTCTTGCATATTTTGTTTTCCCTAATATGACGACTTTATTCTGAAAATGTCAGCTTTTTCCCCTAATACTCTGTCGGGGTGCTGCAGTTACAAGTCAAATCAGGTATAAGAGTCAGTTTATTAAATGCACTCCCCTCCATCTAACGTTTCCCTGCTGATTTAAAAAAAGCCTTCTCCTGCAGCAGTCGATGGCCGAGCTGCAGAAAGTAAAAACCGCACCATCACACGTTGTCATCGCAGGGACACAAGGGGCACAAACACATTTCACACGTCATGAAACAGCAGGTTTTACTTTGCGTTGCTTGTTCTCGCAGTGATGTACAAAGTCGAGCTACTTCTCCACTCCCTCGTGTAAATCTCACAGGATCAGAGCCTGAAATATAAATGTAGAATGAAATGCAAAGAGAAATGAAAGGAGGCGAGAAAGACTCGCTTCCATTTCACTTCCCAAATTTGGTTGATTTGGATGTTTTCCTCTGCGGCTCAAGTGCTCGGTTACATCACAGAGGAAAATGTGTTTTGTCTCCTTTTTAAAAGCTAAACCCACTTTGGTGTTGCTTCTGTAGTCCTGAGAAAAGAGAAGTGCAAACATATTTGTCGTGGCTAAACGATGTTCAGTGTCAACATCTCTCTACACTCAAAAAAAGAATTCTTTGGATTTACTTAAAAAAATCATGGAAAGTATTTCCACATTATTAAATGGGTTTCTTTCAACATTAAGCAATTATGTTGGTCTAACATAATTTTCTTAGGTTGGGTTAGTTTAATTTTTTTAAGTTGATCCAATTTAGTTAGTTGAAGTAGATCCAACTTGATTTGATAAAGTTGATCCAACTCATTTCAAATTATTACATTTAAACTATTAAATGAAGTTAATCTAACCCAAAAAATTAAGTTGGCCCAACATAATTGCTTACAGCTAAACAAAAGCCATTCAATCACATGGAAATACTTTCCAAGATTTAATTAAGTAAATTCAAACCATAGCTTTTAAGTGCAAACAACTTGACTTGTAACAAAACCAAATTAAATGTTTAAAAGGCTGGAAACAAGACAAGACAAACTGTGGATGAGGCAATCGAATTGTATTACATCAAAAACACAAAATTTACCTTTCAGGTGCTTGAAAAAAACATAAAGTAGAGTTATTTAGTGAACAGTAACTAGTGGTTTTAAGAAATAGGGTACTGTCTTAGCCATCACATATCACAGGATTCCGTTAGAATTATAGTGGCCAAGGGAATGGTCACAGATAGAAAGTTTTTGAAAGATCTGATTCAACAAATTTCTAAATTGTTTTAAAATGATCGGGTAACCCCCGACACTATATGAGACGATCAAGGCTTACGATTGAGCTGTACCCCTGTCAATCAGGACAGACAATGTCGCAGACCAGATTTTTCTGTCGATTGTTGGGAGGGGCATAAATTTGATATGAACCTTGCAGTGTGAGGCCAGGATTAGACTAACATTTCCCTTGAAACATTCCACATTCCACTTCAACACCAGTAAAACATATTTACACACACATTTGGAATGTTACCAGTGAACAATTACAGGTAAAATTACAACTTTACCTTGGTAAAATAGCAAAACATTTCACAGTTTGACATAAAAGCCAACAGTGGGCAACCTCAAACATTGTCAAAGAAAAACATTTTCATTCATGTACCTTGTGTCGTTATTAACGGGAACGCATTGTCAGAACTGACTGTCACAGACCAGATTTTTCTGTCGATTGTTGGGAGGGGCCAGGGCATAAATTTGACGTGAACCTTGCAGTGTGAGGCCAGCATTAGACTGTCATTTCCCTTGAAACATTTCACAATCCACTTCAACATCAGTACAACATATTTACACACACATTTGGAATGTTAACAGTGAACAAGTACAACTTTACCTTGGTAAAATAACGAAACATTTCACAGTTTGACATAAAAGCCAACAGTGGGCAACCTTAAACATTGTCAAAGAAAAAAAAATTCAGTCATGTATCTTGTGTCGTTATTAACGGGAAAGCATTGTTTTGAGCGCTTGCACTTTTGCGGCAAGTTTTTTTTTCCGTCTAGATTCATAATGACCTTCTGCAGAGCTTCAAAGGTGTATTTTAGCTCTCTGGGGTAGCTCAGGTTTAGAGCATACACAAGCGCAAGCAACATTGCCACTGCAAAAGGCACATACCTTAACTCAGGGGTCACCAACCTTTTTCAGACTGAGAGCTACTTCGAAGGTACTGAGTAGTACGAAGGGCTACTTGTTTCCAGTGGTGGGAAGTAACAAAGTAGAAATACTTCGTTACTGTACTTAAGTAGATTTTTCACATATCTGTACTTTACTTGAGTATTTATTTTCCTGACAACTTTTTAACTTTTACTCGTTACTTGAGCAGCGGAGGTTGGCGCAACGTGCTTTACGCACAGTGCACCTCTCTCTCGCTCTCTTGCTCCTGCAGGAGCTCGGTTCAGTCTTTATTATTAGGGCCAGAGCACTGACAGGCACTGACAGACGTGAGGCCCTATTGAAATTGTAAGGATTATTATTCAGGCAAATTAATTTGCTTTTTGAGGGCTTTTATTAGGTGACTTTACATAATTTTTTGAAGGTATTCATTTTCCGATTCACATTCGTTTTCCCTTTCCTGCTTCATGTCAACATCTGCACATAAATACATAGCTCGAAGCAGCAAGTGGTTAACTTTTCTTAAAGAAAATATTGGAAGTATTTGGTTTAAACAAAAACTGTTGGTAAATAGACTATCATTGGTTGGCCGTGTCTACTTAGTCTTACACTTCCACAAAACAAACAGATTTAAAACAAGTCGAGATGGAAGAACAAACAACACAACCAATTATATAAGCAAACGCAAAAACAACTTTCAGCCAACACAACCAAAAACAAACACTGTGTCGTGGACTACTACTATTGCATATTCACACACACAATTCAGGTTTTTTAATGGACCTCGCCAAATGGAACCCTGGGTAATCAGGCCCAGTTTTCCACTCACTATAATGCCAATATAATTTTTGCAAAGATATTATATATCTATATATTGCCAATTCCAATCCTTAGTCGCCCTTTGTGCTGACTCAACACAACTTAGAAGCTGTTGAGTCTTTATATATATATTGTACAAACTGGCTAATGTGTACAACTTCAAGCAGGGTTGTGTCTTCACTTTGTCGTCCCTACAGGCAAGATACCCTACAGGTGGATTGTCACCCTGCTTCAGACAAATGCAAACACAAACACAGGCCCATTCAGTGAAGATAGTCTAATGGTAAATAAACAGGCTTACATGTAGATGCGTGGACAAGCTGGCGGGCAGGTAAACATCCAGGCAGTTACAAAATACAGCTAATAGACACAAAAGGTTCATTTGGTCTATTAGTGTTCTTAGGTAGAATCAAGAGGCACTTGTTTATTCTGTTGTGTTGATTCTTTGTTGTCTCTAGAAGTTCAGATGCACTTGTCCAATACTTTTTTAACCTCAGCATCTCGGGTTCAAAATTTGTAAAATTATACAATATATATATAGTGTTGTTATAATTTCAGTTGAAATAAATCCTGAACTGAACAATTTTGGGTTGTTTTGTGTCTGTATAGGCCTATTATAAAAAGCACTTAGCATTTTTAATTTTGGTACTTGTACTTTTACTTTTGATACTTAAGTACATTTCAACACCAGATACTTTTGATACTTAAGTACATTTAATATGAGCAACTCTAAGACTTTTACTTAAGTCATTTACTTTTACCGGAGTCACTTTCAAGTAAGATATCTGTACTTTTACTCAAGTATGGCTTTCAAGTACTTTATACACCACTGCTTGTTTGATACAAACGTCCTGAATAACAGAGTTGCACAGATCACCTTCTAATATTATTAATAATATATGTGAAGAGACTGTCCGATCAAGTTAATGTTAATTATTCTTCGAAATAATTATTAACAATGATTTCCACAACAATGATTGTAGGAAACAGATATATTAATACATGCAACATTTATTTCTGTTAAACTGTTTCAACTTTGCTTAAATTCAACTTAATTTAAGTACTTTTGGTGACATTTATCACTACATGCCTCCATCAGTCTGTTCTTTTTCAAAAGTAGATAAAAAATAACTAGATAACCACTTATAAGCACTTTGTTATATGATGATAAAGCTCAACCAAAAATAACACATGCATATGACTGGGGTGTAATGTTTCTAAGTGTCTTCTTTATTTTTTGGGTCTCATACTGTCAGCTGCCAGAGTTTTCAGACCTAAAATCCATACAAGTCTCTCCTCATGTCCTCCTTCATTCACTGTGAACCCAAGAGCAAGACAGGCTTCATCTTACTTTCTTTTCAACTTGGTGACATTTATCACTACATTCCTCCATCAGTCTGTACTTTTTAAAAAGAGAAAAAATGAATTCAATTAAAATCACTTTGTCACAAAGATGATAAAGCTCAACCAAAAAGAACACATGCATGTGACTGGGGTGTAATGTTTCTCAGTGTCTTCTTAATTTGTTTGGTCTCATAGAGTTTTCAGACATAAAATACACACTAGTCTGTCCTCATGTCCTACCACATTGACTGTGAACCCAAGAGCAAGACAGGTTTCATCTTACTTTCTTTTCAACTTGGTTTTTGAACACTGTCTCTTGTTTGTCCCTGACCGGCTGCCTCACGTGAACGATGCTCTCCACTGTGTGTGTCTCTGAGTGAGTAGGGGCGGGGCGGAGCCCCGGGGCCTGAGTGTGTGCGCGACGTGCACGTCACTGCACAGGGAGCCGCTGCAGAGGGGCTGAAGCCGCGGGCTGCTGACCACTGGCTACGGCGAAAGAGCGATTTGTTTACTGCTCCGCCGTTAAAGACATGCAGACGTCAAAACATAAGTTCGGCTCTAATATAAGTTGCGCCTCACATTTCCTCCTAACGGTCGCGCGCCCCACACAGTTTGAGAATCACTGCTCTGAGCGAATGATTGGGGGCGCAGCCCCGGGGCCTGACACACACACACACACACACACATGTCCCCCTCCCGGTCGGGCGCCCTAGCTGTTATGCCTCTGAGCCACACAGTTTGAGAACCACTGGCATAGAGTGAGATGGCGGTTTGACTATTTTTTAAATTTCAAATTTAATTATTTTTTCGTTTTTTTAAAGTTTTTTTTTTATTTTTATTTTTATTTTTTAATTTAGAGCATGCCTTGCGGGCGACTCGCGGGGTCCCTGCGGGCGACCAGGTGCCCGCGGGCACCGTGTTGGTGACCCCTGCCTTAACTCATGTAACACCGTTACACCCTCCAGAAGAATTCCGACATCCTCTGGGTTCTCACTGGGCCCTGCACCGTGGTGTCGAATGACAAAGACTCCAAAGACCGTCTCTGCCATAGCCGCCAGATTGCTTTCATCATCGCTCTGCAATTAAGAACAAAAATTAAATAAATAAGAGAAATAATGTTTCATTTATGTGCATTATATTCCATAACTTATAGCACGTGTCATTTTTACACTATTAATGTAAAACAGCTATGACCAACTATCTTTAAATAATCATGTTACATTCCAAATGTTTTTGGAGCTGATATTTTGAAAGTTTTAAGGGCAATGTGAATATGAGAAAAAAAACATTAGGAAAACCATCTTGACCAACCAGCAGAGTTGTTTTCACACACCTGATGCAAGATTCACAGGTCATCACAACATGAAAAGCCTTTAGAAGCTAGAGTAGATGTGTATGCAGTAATTATTATAAATATGAGTATATAACATGAGTCACTTTTCCATTATCATACCTGAGTCATGGGTACCATGATGCTTCTGATCCGTCTCCCTTGAACTCCGCCTTTCTTGGCAAACACCTTGATTAGGTCTGCAGAGTGAGCATCCAGCTCAGACAAGAACTTTGACTCTAAATGGATAGTTGTGATTCTCTTGAATTCCACACACACCTACAAATTGACAAAAAAAACAAAAAAAAAGTTTTAGTTTGGCTATTTTGATTTCAGTGGTACATGTTTGATTTAGCAGGTCAAACTGAAAACACGTGTTTATCAATATTAGTTTTCTCCATACAAATTGCACTGTCAGAGCCAGTGAATCCTTACCAGTTTATGAATAACATCAGAGTCTGAAAATAGGTGTCTCTATATAGCTCACACTGTAAAAAGTAAAAGGGGATGTTCCTACACTCAGTCATTTACCTCATGCAGATGTAAGAGAGCCGACCACCTCGTTTTGAAATCAGCTATCATTGGTGCCTCCCGAACTACTTCTTGCCTCCTGTAAGAAAAGGTCTTGTCCATCATTTTCGCCACATTCTCCTCATTGTTTCTTTTCTTCACTTCTGAGAGGAGGGCCACTCTGAGTCCTTCTTGTGTCATCTGGAGATCGAATGGTGGCAGCAGCAGCTGGGTAGGGAGAGGGCAGACAGCCATCATGCTGGACAGATGTAATGGAATTAAATATGACCTTGATGGTACTTTTGTCCTGGACATCTGACATCGACAGCAAGTTGGTGAATTCATTCCCAAACTCATAGTCCATGATTGAAGTCTGAAGTCCCCTTCTACTCCACACTGCTGCTTTATTTGGTGTGCAAGGTCACTGATGGACTCTGGTATCCCGCCTGGAAGGATCAATCTCTGGGAATTATTCTCTCCCAGAATGATTCGGAGCTTCACTTGATCAGTCATTTCACCGAAGTCTGCAAATGAGGAAAGAGAAGATTAGGCTAAAATGCTTAAACAAAAATTGGTCAGAGCTTCAAAAAACAATGCTAGAACAAAGCAATTTGACATTTATTACATAAAGATTAACATACCTTATGTGATAATATGTATTTTTAATGTCACCATTCTGAGAGGTCCAACAAAGTAATCGATCAAAGTGTAGTCATCAGCCAGTTCATCAAACTCGATCAAAACTGTTTCTCTGGCTGGACATGCACTCAGCTCAAAGGCTCTGAAATGTTCCCTGTACCATCCAAAAAGCCTTCTTACGATGAAACACAGTTTCTCCTGCAAAACACAAATAGATTTGCTACACAGCTTACAATTCCACATTTTCCCCACCCCCCTAAAACATACATTACATTTTTGACGATGGATCTGCAGTCTAAATGAATTACAAATGGACTAAGGTTTCTGCTGCTCTAGCTAACAAAAAAAACACAAGGCACGGGGCAGATATACTTATATAAAGAAACTTTAGAATGGCCCCCTTTACCTATATTCACAGACAGGTTGGACAACAGACCCAGGTGCAGTCAGATAGGACGCTCTTGTGGTTGGACAGCAGTCAAAGCACGCTTTGGCATTCACAAATTTCTGTAATAAATTTAGAGAGATTGATTAGTTAACATGAAGTTATTATTAAATAATTGGAAAAGCTCATCCACACGCGCACAAACACACACACACACAGGCGAGAGCTAGATGCAGAGGTAGAAAAGGGTGAGAGTAAGGAGATAGGGAGAATTGGAAGCAGACTAAGGGAGGAAGAGAGAGACAGAAAGGCTAATGCAAAGCAGAACAAAATAAAAATACTTAAACATACTATATAGACATTTTATTTTACCAGGCAAGTAACTGTTCATGTATAGTTATTATAATTCTATCAGCAGGTTGAATAACACAGCAGGAGCTGGCAACAATGATCAATCTGATTCTCATTAAATCAGAGAAGAGCTGATGTTTAGTTTTGCTGACAACATTTTACAATGTCATATTCTCTGGTTAAACGTGTACAGATGCATTAGTTAATTTTTTTTGCTAATGGATCATGGAGGCTGGAAATAAAAAACACGGGGAAACGGGACATTATACAGATGTAGACAAATTACAGTAAATAGAACACAATGTTGTTAGGATACGCAGCGTTTGTGGACGTCCCGTTTCACGTGTCTGCATGAATGAGTCACGTGCTACGCCATGCTCGACTCGTATTTACTTCAACTAGTTAACTAGTCACACTGTCCCCATGCGGTAACGTTACTCACTCTTTCTGCCAGCGAGTCTTCCTTCGTGTTAAAGTAAGCCGAGTGAGGCCGTCATGGAGCTCTGCTCCCCTGAACCGGCGTTCAAACACGCCGCGTCTTCTCTGATGTACCCGCCGCTTCATCACATATCCTCTGTTTCCTTCTCACACGATGTAACGTAATTCTTCAGTTCAATGCTTATATAAAAGTATTTGAGGAACTATTTCTAAAGCTATAGAAGCACAACTAGCAACACAAAACACCGTGTTAACTCACCATGTGCGACGGACGACTTGCTAAGTTTGATAAAAACCCGCTAACACCGAGTAACAAATACACTGCTGCGATCTAATAGCATGGGGAATGAACAGACTAACCGCTGATGAGATTTCTGAACAATATTTCGCTCGCATATGATTGGATGAAAATTGATTTTTCCTTACCTTCTCCGTATGACTGATGAACAACACCGGTCTCGGACCAGACTTCCGGTATTTTTCTTCTCGCGATGTCTCACCGAGGTGTGTTCTCCCGACGATTGCAGTGATTCTCGCGCAGAAACTCGAACATATCAATTCGTATCAACGTGATTGAATCGTATTAAAGCGAAGTTGTTGAATATTAAGTAAATCCAACGCAATTTTATCACGTTCAACTAGCAAACATGAAATTATTTCGTTCAAAATACACTTTTAATTCAAGTAAAAAGGACAGCCAGCCAAAATCCTTTTTTTGAGTGTACTCTGTTTCTTCTAAGTGAGAAAACAAGACAATGTGCAGTATGTTTGCTGTTTTTCACCCAATCCATTTGCACTGCAGCAGCTTCCTGTGTGTGAGTCTCCTCCAAAGGTCAGAAAAGTGGATTTCGAACCCGCAGGTACGGTCGCATCTGATCTGCGTGACAGGCGGCGCCATGTTCATCTCCCACCTAATCCGAATGCTACATGGTGAAGTTTGTGAGCGCTCTTCCATGACACCAGGGTTATCCATCCATCACAAATGATTCATTTAATCGGACTCACAACAGCCCCACAGGACACCACAGTATTCTGTTCTGGAGCCACCCCCCCCCCCCACACACACTCCCACTTTCACCAAAAGTATGAAGCAACAATTGCCTCCACTCCCCTAAAGGCAAGATTCTATTCTTACCAGAGACGCACACTTATTCCTAAATGTGCGATTATAACTCGACAAAAAACTCCTCTTTGGGCGGTTGTTGTCGTTTTTTGGAGAAATGACTGACAGGTTATATCTGCCTGCAAAATGCTAAACGAGCTGCACTTACCGAGCACTTATCTAGTCTGATGTAGCTTTTGAGTGCAATCCAACACTCTATGTACTTTACACTACACCCAGTCACTCGTAGGGCAACCGGGGATTGAACCACCGACCTTCTGATTGGCCTTGTGAGCCACTGCCACCTCAGAAAGGAAAAGCACAAATCAACAAGATCCAAATGTTACTCCAATCAAAGAAGTACTGGCGGACGTACGGCAGAAACCTGTTGTGGAGAATCTGGAGAAGCCAGTGGTGTTTTGTTTGCGTCCGGCGCTCGGGTTATTTCAACTTCTTCTCCAGGAGCTGTGTCTTATCGCCTGCTAATATAAAATATTTCAACTCAAGCAATTGACACAAACAGACGTGAATCTTGTGTCTATTCGCATCTTTGTGTGTAATTTTATCACGTGAAACATTTGCGTCACGTTCGATCCCACACACACGTCTGTGAGTTCTTTCATTTTCATTCTAAATTCCACTGGTTCTCATTCGTCCTGAAATGCTGCACAACCAGTGATCGTTTCACATTCTGTTCCATACGAGACAAAAGTGTGAAAAAAGAAAAGGAAAAATCAATGAATCATGTCCATAAAAATCACATTACCTGACCCCCTCCAGTAATGGTTGCACTTTCAATTGGACTAATCCACCAGCGGGCTCATGAATAAGAAAACAGGACGGACGTGTCTGAGAGAAGAGAGAGTTTGGTAGAATATTTCACTCTTCAACCTTTGAAACCAATTAAATCCCAAACTGAACAGCTGCATCTTCCCTCTTTCTGCTGCACTTGGAGATCCCCTCGTCTTCATCAGGCCGCAGGGTGGAAGGTTTCCCCCGGTGGGGTTTAGTTCAAGTCGGGTCCGACGAGAGCAAACATCTGCGCTGCTGAAGTGTCCTTGAGCAAGACACCGTGCCCCTCATCAGCCTCATGTCGATGGACGGGTGGGGTCCAGCTGAGCCACCCTGACCTCTCTGTGCAGACAGATTAATATTCTATCATCACATTCATTACTATTCATGAGGGCTCATTTAGGTTCATCTCCCTGCTGTGGACTTCGCTCTGTGAGAAAACGAGGGAAGATGAGCAATCTCCAGAAGTTCCACACTCTTCGGCGGCCGTCAGATGGACCTGTTCTTCAGGCGCCCAGTGGGTCACATCTGCAAACCGCTCAAGTTGTTTTCAGGCAGGGACTGAGCTTGTGTCTCACATATGTATTACGCAGCAGGAAATTGAGTCAGAGGCGTTCACGACGAGAGGAGAATGTCCCAAACATTCAGATGAGGAATGGCGCCTGCAGGAGGCCGGACAAGACGAATACATTCCTCTGTTAACAGCACATCACGACTCTCATCAGCTAAAAAACTCTGTTACTCGTTGTCTTTCCTCTTCCTCACCCTGAGATGTATGTATTTTGTGTCTGTTGTGTGTTAGAAACGCCGTCAACACACTCCACTCACATGGACTCACATCTTCCAGATATTTTATAAACTCACTGGAACATTTGCTTTCCCACATAGCCCCCAGAAAACTTCAGGAAAAGTTTGGTGCATGTCTACAACTTGTTCTGGTTTTATTTACCATCAAATGCCTAGAGGGCGTGTTTGAGCTTTTCAAACGTAACAACAAATTGATTCAGAAGTTTCCAGATTTCATAATCAAATATTGTAAATGAAATAAATCAGCTGCAACCTTTTTCTTTTCCTAAAGCGTGAACAGTTGACTGGTCTGTGGCCTGGGGGGGAATAAAGAGGGGGGGCGGGGGATTGCAGTACTGAATATTGTGCAGTAGGAGGCAGCTGGCGTCGCACTTTCTGTGCGGAGGAGTGAAGCACTGCAGTGAGAGAGGGAAGAGTGACTACAGTGCATCAGAGGGGAGACGGACAAAAGTCTCAATCTGGGTCCCCTAGCATAGCAGAAACACTGCCTGGTCAAAATCAAAGGGCTGAGGCTACAAAAAGATAAACACAAACACACAAATACACAATAAGTCTGCATATATGTGTGTGTAAGTGAATTAGAAGGTTATAGGAAAGGAAGAGTGTGTGTTTGTTTATCTTAGAGCATGAAAGCTCCTCCAAAGCCACAGAGGACAGGATGAAACTGTTTTGACAGCCTGACTCCCTGTGAGGAGGAAGCTGAAATCATCTGTAAAATCAGCAGCGTGTTCATTTGAAAGTGATGGTTAAGTTATTGAAAGAAAATAATACAGGTCATGTACCTGGTGGTGAAGTGTAAACTAAAGCTCTCCTGCAGAGATCAGGTCACAAGATGCTCACATGGTGCGAACAAAACACCAACCTGTATACGTCAGGCCTTGGCAAACTGAGTGTGTGAGTGTGTGTGTGTGTGTGTGTGTGTGTGTGTGTGTGTGTGTTCTATCTCTGTTCTTTTCGGCCTACTTTCCACCAACTAGGTCACACCATGTACAGATTCTCACCCGTAACCTCAGTCTGCTGCAGGATGTGTGTGTAAGAATAGTATTTAGGTGTGTGCAAGCTGACCGTCTATTTATATTCACCGTCCCGTCCTCAAAAGAAGACATGATCCCCCCTCTCCTCATCCCTTCTTGTTCCCTCCCTCCCATCTGCCCCTGACTTCTCTTTCCTCCGCACCGGTTTGCCTCGCTGTCCTTCCTCCCATCACACATTGTGCGAGTAGCCGTTATCGACGGAGAGTGTGAACAGCATACAGACGAGGAAGGAGGCCGAGAAAGAAGAGGAGGCAGAAAATTCGCGATGGCGAAAAAAAAAAGTTTGAGATGCACTGAAGATTAAATTAAGTGTGACCCGACTACTTTCCCACGGAGAAAAAACCTCTCGCTCCGTGTGAACGTTTCTTTCTGCTGGGAGCTGGTTGTCTTTTTGTTTGCTTCAGCATCCATTAGAATCTCCTCTTCTCTCTCTCTTTGTCTCATCCTCGCACCAAATATCACTTTCTTGCCTTTTTTCTCTCCTACCTCTCTTGTTGCTGTCAATCCACCTTTTTCTACATTATCTCTGTGTCAGAACCTTGACTCCCTTCTCTCCCAGCTGTTTATCATCAATCCCCGGTGATTCTTGGAATTCAGAAGCGCTGAGGCGAAGTGAAGCCCAGAGTTTCATGCACTAAATGCACCAATCAGTGCTCCTGCAGGGCCCGAAGATGATCTGCTATCGGCCGCGGGTGAGACGATGTTTAAACATTAGCTAGTGGCTGTCGATCATGCATGTGATTGAACGTTTCGAGCCAAATCACTTGTGTGGCAGAAAGTAGAGCGTGTGCAGCGGTGAGGTTTTGTGTTTGCCTGCCTAACAGATGCCAAAAGGTGTTTCCATGTTTGCATACTTCCTCATAAATAATAGTGCTGCAGAAGCTGAATTTAGACAAATGGTTGTTGATCCTGGAACAGTGGCACGCACCAGCCAGGCGGCCGCGTTCAGGAGCGAAGCTGTATTACGTGCTTCTCCTGGGACGAACTAAAAATATTCCCAGTGGATCACTTTGCATTGTTTTTGGTTGCAGAAAATCACACTTCTGGGGCATTTCAGGGCCCATTTCTTCACTATAAAGGTATCGATATTTTATCTTCTGTACCTGGAGTCGGTCACAGATTTAAAATCAAAGCAGATTCAGCTGCATTGTTTTTGTCAGAGCAAGACAGGAACACTTCCAAATATTAAGCTCTGCTTTTAATTGTGATACTTCCCACGTGACTTGAAGGCAGCACGAGGAACTGAAATAATTTTGCTTTGATATACGTAATGCAAATAATATGTTAAAGAAGCTCAAGAGTATAATGTAAATATATAACCATTGTGTAAGTATGTGCAGTAACAAGTCAGTTCTTTGGTTTGAAGTTGAACATGTCTTCTACGTCCTGGTTCACCAGATAATTTTGTTAGTTTGATTATTTCAGTTTCAACACATCGGACTGACAGACATTCACTTCCTCTTCATCGATTAGTTTACAGTGTAAAAGCACAATGTTTGTTTTATTGCTAAGTACTTCATATTGGGTGGAAATACAGAGCTGTAATTGATTAATGAACTGATCTCTGAAATAGAGGTTTCGAAAGAACATAACTAAATAATTTGCTTAAATTATGGTCAAAAAGATTTGAAAAGTGAGACCTTAAACCTTAGAAGGTACCAGCGGCTCAATAAATAACACATTACGTCTTGTTTCTTAAAAGTGGGACTCATAATACACACAGATATGAGCTTCTCGGAAAATATGTCACACACATGTGACAGCAGCATCTTCTGGCTCTTCTCCAGACAGCGGACGTTGCAAGTGAAAGTGCAGTGTTGCATTCTGACGTCACTGCAAAACTGAAGAAGTCTTTGCAGCAGCACTGAGGAAAGAACACGGAGGTTCACTCTGCTTGATTTTGGAAATGCAGAAAAATGCCATGTTGAGTGGTCAAGCACATATTTGTAAAGAATGACATGTTTTTACTAAAAGCGGTGGCTGGTTATGATTTAAACGCTCCTTCGTCTGAAAGTGACTTTACCTCCGACCTCTCCTGCCCCGGGGGAAATACTGTCACAGCCCATTCTGACACTATTTGTCTCCGCTGCTGTCGATTCCATCTACCGCCCGACAGAGTAACTCACCGGAAAGCTCGACCTTGTGTCCAGAGGTAAACACCGAACACAGCTTTGTTGAGATTCTGAAAAATAACTTATTTTCCTTTATCCTCCTTTTTATATTTATACACCTTACATTTTCTTCTGTGAATGTTTGTACTTGTAGTTTGTTATGTAACCAAAGAGCAGTTGTACTCTGGCTGTCTACAGTGACCTGTTTGTGTGTGTGTGTGTGTGTGTGTTTGTGTGTGTGTGTGTGTGTGTGTTTGTGTTTTCTGTGTCCAAGGTGAAATGAGCTGATGGCTGATGGCAGGCCGAGTGCTGACGAGACAAACGTTTCACCTTCTCCTTCTTTACTTTGCCCACTGCTTTCCTCACTCCTGTTGCGTCACTGTCCTTCCTTCACCCCCTGAACACACACACACACACACACACACACACACACACACACACACACACACACACTCAGCTACACACACACTGACACACACATTATGTCCGCTAGATTCCTTCATAACTCATTCTGCTCTACTATAAAATCTAACCTCTTTAAGTAGTAAAGTCATTCAAATATGATATTTAGTGTTTGACCCATTACTGCTTTTATGATCTTCTTTCGATAGTCTGCCCCCCCCCCCCCCCGGCCACACCTCTTTCTGTCAGTTATAATGACATGATTTCATGCTCAGCTATTGGGAGACGTTCTCATAAAAACTGCTGTAAGATGTTAGCCCTGACAGATCCCCCCCCCACGTGACTCTCTTTTTGTTGGTTACAAAAATGAATTATACACACACAGTGCTATGTTTCATATTTACTCGTTTATAAATCTTATTGCAACAGAAACACAGATTTTGAAAGGACCTTTGTAGATTCCTCTCAGCATGCGTTTGCAGATTCTTTAACAAATCTGATTACGCACATCCGATTTGCAAATACAATAGAATAGAATTGCAGTTACACAACTCTCCACCACACACAGACACACTCACACACCCTATAAACTCCTTAAGAAGAACTATTCTAGTCAAATGTATTCAGTTATCATTTGTCATGTTTATTAATGATTTTTTATCACCAGATAACTTCGGTTTCTTCTCCCTCTTAAACTCTTTTATGTTACTTTTAATGTCACATTTTTCCGACACTTTTTACACACACACCCACACCCACACACACACACACACCCTCCAATCCCTTCCTCTGCAACTTTTGCACACTCATCTTCTTCTCCTCATCCTCCCCTTCCCTCGGCCACTCCATTAACCAGAGGGTCACTTTTCCAGCTGGTTAGGCCGCGCCGGATCTCCATCAGGTCGCTGACGTATGAGACTGTTCCATGTGTGAGTGAGCGTGTGTATGCGTGTTTGTGTGTGTGTGTGTGTGTGTGTGTGTGTGTCTTCAGACAGGTTCATTTGTCAGTTTTACTTCACTCTTGTTCTCCGGTGTGATGTTATAATGACCCAAGGCGGCCCAGACAGACGAATGACATTTAACACTACCCTCCCCTAACTCACACTCCCAAACTCGCTCACTTCTCACACACACACACACACACACACACACACACACACACACACACACACACACACACACACACACACACACACACACACACACACACACACACACACACACACACACACGTATATACCAGTGGAACCTCACTTATTAATGTGTTGTTTTGCAAGATGAATATTGTGAGAGCTTTTCCAGAGTTGATGTTGTTCTTCTCTCTGTCTGGACGGGACTATTCATGTATAAATTGTATATATATAATCCAGATAAACTAAGCTTTCTCACAAAAGATGGTCCACACCACCCATACAAATATGACAGCTTCATTTTAAGTGGTTTAATGACAAAGCGCTGGTGTTTCATATGTTTCAATTATGACGTTATTACGACGCTCTATTGGTCTGGTTGACCTTTAGAGTGTAGAGTCCCAAGCTCCTGTCAGTTTGAAGGAATTATCTATTTTTTTGTCTTAATAAGATTTGAATGATTTGAATCAGTACCGGTTTATTTTATGGTTCCAGTATTTCCAAGCTAATTTCCTGGAAAGTTTCTAAGAGATAAACTGGTATTTATTTACAGGAAAAGTTGGAAAAATCTTTAAAACACATTGAAAGATATATGACACTGACACAACTTCATTTGTATCGAATATTCACCGATGAATCGTTTCCTTTAAAGTGTGTAGACGTTGAATAAACAATCATAATAAACAACTGCAGCATTTGGAAAAGTAATGAATCAATTCCCAGGACCTTCAAGCATCTTCTATGAAACATTGAACCTTTCAATTTGATGATTTTAGGATTGGAATGACATCTAATTCCTTTCATGGCGACTCAAAGCAAAATACAAAACCCCTTTGGTAAAGTTGATAAATTATTGAATAAAGGATTCTCTTTAAAATATGTCTTTGTGCATTAATGAACAGAT
Source organism: Limanda limanda (assembly GCF_963576545.1). Lineage (NCBI taxonomy): Eukaryota > Metazoa > Chordata > Actinopteri > Pleuronectiformes > Pleuronectidae > Limanda > Limanda limanda. Next base: position 15,325,055 of record NC_083652.1, read on the forward strand.
TACTGTGATTTCAGTGTCCACCCATCCATCCATTATAACACTGATCCCTTCTAAGTGTCACAGGGGGCACGGC